>NW_026652281.1:53101814-53119770 GCF_009828535.3 Hylobates moloch | reverse complement strand
CTCCTATTCAACATAGTGCTGGAAGTTCTAGCCAGGGCAATTAGGCAGGAGAAGGAAATAAAGGGTATTCAATTAGGAAAAGAGGAAGTCAAATTGTCCCTGTTTGCACATGACATGATTGTATATCTAGAAAATCCCATTGTCTCAGCCCAAAATCTCCTTAAGCTGATTAGCAACTTCAGCAAAGTCTCAGGATACAAAATCAATGTAGAAAAATCACAAGCATGCTTGTACACCAATCACAGACAAACAGACAGCCAAATCATGAGTGAACTCCCATTCACAATTGCTTCAAAGAGAATAAAATACCTAGGAATCCAACTTACAAGGGATGTGAAGGACCTCTTCAAGGAGAACTACAAACCACTGCTCAATGAAATAAAACAGGATACAAACAAATGGAAGAACATTCCATGCTCACGGGTGGGAAGAACCAATATCGTGAAAATGGCCATAGTGCCCAAGGTAATCTATAGATTCAATGCCATCCCCATCAAGCTACCAATGACTTTCTTCACAGAATTGGAAAAAACTACTTTAAAGTTCATATGGAACCAGAAAGAGCCCACATCGCCAAGTCAATCCTAAGCCAAAAGAACAAAGCTGGAGGCATCACGCTACCTGACTTCAAACTATACTACAAGGCTACAGTAACCAAAACAGCATGGTACTGGTACCACAACAGAGACATAGATCAATGGAACAGAACAGAGCCCTCAGAAATGATGCCACATATCTACAACTATCTGATCTTTGATAAACCTGACAAAAACAAGAAATGGGAAAAGGATTCCCTATTTAATAAGTGATGCTGGGAAAACTGGCTAGCCATATGTAGAAAGCTGAAACTGGATCCCTTCCTTACACCTTATACAAAAATTAATTCAAGATGGATTAAAGACTTACATGTTAGAACTAAAACCATTAAAATCCTACAAGAAAACCTAGGCAATACCATTCAGGACATAGGCGTGGGCAAGGACTTCATGTCTAAAACACCAAAAGCAATGGCAACAAAAGCCAGAACTGACAAATGGGATCTAATTAAACTAAAGAGCTTTTGCACAGCAAAAGAAACTACCATCAGAGTGAGCAGACAACCTACAAAATGGGAGAAAATTTTTGCAACCTACTCATCTGACAAAGGGCTAATATCCAGAATCTACAATGAACTCAAACAAATTTAGAAGAAAAAAACAAACAACCCCATCAAAAAGTGAGCGAAGGATATGAATAGACACTTCTCAAAAGAAGACATTTATGCAGCCAAAAAACACATGAAAAAATGCTCATCATCACTGGCCATCAGAGAAATGCAAATCAAAACCACAATGAGATACCATCTCACACCAGCTAGAATGGCCATCATTAAAAAGTCAGGAAACAACAGGTGCTGGAGAGGATGTGGAGAAATAGGAACACTTTTACACTGCTGGTGGGACTGTAAACTAGTTCAACCATTGTGGAAGTCAGTGTGGCGATTCCTCAGGGATCTCGAACTAGAAATACCATTTGATCCAGCCATCCCATTACTGGGTACATACCCAAAGGACTATAAATCATGCTGCTATAAAGACACATGCACACATATGTTTATTGTGGCACTATTCACAATAGCAAAGACTTGGAACCAACCCAAATGTCCAACAATGATAGACTGGATTAAGAAAATGTGGCACATATACACCATGGAATACTATGCAGCCATAAGAAATGATGAGTTCATGTCCTTTGTAGGGACATGGATGAAACTGGAAAACATCATTCTCAGTAAACTATCGCAAGGACAAAAAACCAAACACCGCATGTTCTCACTCATAGGTGGGAATTGAACAATGAGAACTCATGGACACAGGAAGGGGAACATCACACTCCGGGGACTGTTGTGGGGTGGGGGGAGGGGGGAGGGACAGCATTAGGAGATATACCTAATGCTAAATGACAAGTTAATGGGGGCAGCAAACCAACATGGCACATGGATACATATGTAACAAACCTTCACATTGTGCACATGTACCCTAAAACCTAAAGTATAATAAAAAAAAAAAGAGTGACAGTACACAATAAAAAAAAAAAGAAAATGTGGTGCCTATACACTATGCAATACTAAGTACCTATACTAGCCATAAAAAGGAAGGAGATCATGTTTTTTGCAGGGACATGCATGGAGCTGGAATCCATTATCCTTAGCAAACTAACGCAGGAGTAGAAAACCAAACACCACATATTCTCACCTATAAATGGGAGCTGAACAATGAGAACACATGGACACAGGGAGAAGAAAGGGGAATAATACACATGGGGGTCTGTCAGGGGGTGGGGTGGAGGGAGGGAGAGCATTAGGAAAAAACGCTAATGCATGTTGGGCTTAATAACAAGGTGATGCATTGATAGATGAACCAAACCACCATGGCACACATTTACCTATGTAACAGACCTGCACACCCTGCACAATTTACCTATGTAACAAACCTGTACATCTGCATGTGTGCCCCAGAACTTAAAATAAAAATAACAAAATAAAATTTAAAAATAAAGAGGTTACTGTGTAGAGTTTTTAATAGTTTTTTTTTTATTCTTTTCATTTTAATTGAGTGTTCCTTTTTTATGCCGTATGTTCTTTTTTTTTTAATATTATTATACTTTAGGTTTTAGGGTACATGTGCACAATGTGCAGGTTTGTTACATATGTATCCATGTGCCATGTTGTTTTGCTGCACCCATTAACTCGTCATTGAGCATTAGGTATATCTCCTAATGCTGTCCCTCCCCCCTCCCCCCACCCCACAACAGTCCCCGGAGTGTGATGTTCCCCTTGCTGTGTCCATGAGTTCTCATTGTTCAATTCCCACCTATGAGTGAGAACATGCGGCGTTTGGTTTTTTGTCCTTGCAATAGTTTACTGAGAATGATGTTTTCCAGTTTCATCCATGTCCCTACAAAGCACATGAACTCATCATTTTTTACAGCTGCATAGTATTCCATGGTGTATATGTGCCATATTTTCTTAATCCAGCCTATTGTTGTTGGACATTTGGGTTGGTTCCAACTCTTTGCTATTGTGAATAGTGCTGCAATAAACATACATGTGCATGTGTCTTTATAGCAGCATGATTTATAGTCCTTTGGGTATATACCCTGTAATGGGATGGCTGGGTCAAATGGTATTTCTAGTTCTAGATCCCTGAGGAATCGCCACACTGACTTCCACAATGGTTGAACTAGTTTACAGTCCCACCAACAGTGTAAAAGTGTTCCTATTTCTCCACATCCTCTCCAGCACCTGTTGTTTCCTGACTTTTTAATGATGGCCATTCTAACTGGTGTGAGATGGTATCTCACTGTGGTTTTGATTTGCATTTCTCTGATGGCCAGTGATGATGAGCATTTTTTCATGTGTTTTTTGGCTGCATAAATGTCTTCTTTTGAGAAGTGTCTGTTCACGTCCTTTGCCCACTTTCTGATGGGGTTGTTTGTTTTTTTCTTGTAAATTTGTTTGAGTTCATTGTAGATTCTGGATATTAGCCCTTTGTCAGATGAGTAGGTTGCAAAAATTTTCTCCCATTCTGTAGGTTGCCTGTTCACTCTGATGGTAGTTTCTTTTGCTGTGCAGAAGCTCTTTAGTTTAATTAGATCCCATTTGTCAATTCTGGCTTTTGTTGCCATTGCTTTTGGTGTTTTAGACATGAAGTCCTTGCCCACACCTATGGCCTGAATGGTATTGCCTAGGTTTTCTTGTAGGATTTTAATGGTTTTAGGTCTAACATGTAAGTCTTTAATCCATCTTGAATTAATTTTTGTATAAGGTGTAAGGAAGGGATCCAGTTTCAGCTTTCTACATATGGCTAGCCAGTTTTCCCAGCACCATTTATTAAATAGGGAATCCTTTCCCCATATCTTGTTTTTGTCAGGTTTGCAAAACAGCATGGTACTGGTACCACAACAGAGACATAGATCAATGGAACAGAACAGAGCCCTCAGAAATGATGCCGCATATCTACAACTATCTGATCTTTGAGTTTTTATTAGTTTTCTTTTTGCTTGTTTGTTTACGCAAGCAGTATTAAGTTCTTATCAGCTTAAAATAAAGGGTTATAAGACAGTATTTGCAAGGCTTATGGTAACCTCAAATAAAAAAAAACATACAATGGATACACAAAAATGAAAAGCATAAATGACCAGAAAAAAATCACCTTCACTGAAAGTAATACAGAAAGAAAAGAAGAAAGAGAAGACCATAAAACAAACAGAAAACAAGTAACAAAATGACGGGAGTAAGTCCTTACTTATTAATAATAACATTGAATATAAATGGACAAAACTCTCCAATTAAAAGACACAGAGTGGCTGAATGGATTTTAAAGAGCAAGACCTAATGATCTCTTGCCTACGAGAAACACACTTCACCTATATACAGACTGAAAGTAAAGAGATGGAGAAAGATATTCCATACCAATGGAAACAAAAAAGAGCAAAAGTGGCCATACCCATATCAGACAAAGTAGATTTCAAGACAAAATTCATAAGGAGAGACAAAGAAAATCACTAGATAATGATAAAGGGGTCAATTCAGCACAATATATAACAATTGTAAATATACATGTACCTAACACTGCAGCATCCTGACATATAAAGCAAATACTATTAGAACTAAAGAGAGAAACAGACTCCAATAAAATAATAGCTAGAGATTTCAACATCCCGCCTTTGGCTTTGGACAGATCTTCCAGACAGAAAATCAACAAAGACACATTGAACTTAATCTGCACTACAGAACACATGGACCTACCAGATATTTAGAGAACATTTTATCCAACAGCTGAAGAATACACATTCTTTTCCACAGCACATGGATCATTCTCAAAGACAGACCATATGATAGGTCACAAATAGAAGAAAATTGAAATAACATCAAGCATCTTCCCTGACCACAATGGAATCAAACTAGAAATCAATAACAAGAGGGATTTGGGGAACTATACAGACATACGGAAATTTAAAAATATATTTCTGAATAATCAGTGAGTCAATGAAGACGTTAGAAAGAAAATGGAAAAATTTATTGAAACAAATGATAATAGAAACACAGCCTACCAAAACCTATGGGATACAGCAAAAGTAGAAGAAAGTTTATAGTTATACGTGCCTACATCAAAAAATAATAAAAACTTTAAATAAGCAAGCTAACAATGCATCTTTAAAAGTTAGAAAAGCAAGAGCAAACCAAACCCAAAATTAGTAGAAGAAAAGAAATAATAAAGTTCAGAGCAAAAATAAATTTGAAATGAAGAAAACAGAACAAAAGATCAAAAAGCACAAAGTTGGTTTTTTGAAAAGATAAAGAAAATGGACAAACTTTTAGCCAGGCCGAGGAAAAAAACAGAGAAGACTCAAATAACTAAAATCAACAATGAAAAGGGAAACATTGTAACTAATACTGCAGAAACTCAAAGAATCATTAGTGGCTACTATAAGCAACTATCTGCAATAAATTGGAAAATCCAGAAGAAATAGATAAATTCCTACATGCGTAAAACCTATTAAGATTGAACCATGAAGAAATCCAAAATCTGAATAGGCCAATAACAAGTAAGGAGATGAAAGCCATAATAAAAAGTCTCCCAGCGGCCGGGCGCAGTGGCTCACGTCTGTAATCCCAGCACTTTGGGAGGCTGAGGTGGGCAGATCACGAGGTCAGGAGATTGAGATCATCCTGGCTAGTATGGTGAAACCTCGTCTCTACTAAAAAAAAAAGTACAAAAAAATTAGCCAGGCATGGTGGTGGGTGCCTGTAGTCCCAGCTACTCAGGGGGCTGAGGCAGGAGAATGGCGTGAACCCAGGAGGCAGAGCTTGCAGTGAGCGGAGATCGCGCCACTGCACTCCAGCCTGGGCAACAGAGTGAGACTCTGTCTCAAAAAAAAAAAAAAAAAAGTCTCCCAGCTAAGAAAAGTCCAGGACTCAGTGGCTTCACTGCTGAATTTCATCAAACATTTAAAGAAGAACTAATATCAATCCTACTCAAATGATTCAGAAAAATAAAGGAAGAGGGAATACTTCCAAAGTCATTATGCAAGGCCAGTATTACCCTGATACCAAAATCAGACAAAGACACATTAAAAAAAAGAAAACTATAGGCCAATATCACTTATGAATATTGATCCAAAAATTCTCAACAAAATACCAGCAAACTGAATTCAACAGTACATTATGATGATCATTCATCATGGCCAAGTGGGATTTATCCCATGAATGCAAGGATGGTACCACATATAAAAATCAATCAATGGGATGCATCATACCAACAGAATGAAGAACAAAAACCATATAATCATTTCAATTGATGTTGAAAAAACATTTGATAAAATTCAACATCCCTTCATCACAAAAACTCTCAAGAACCTGGATATAGAAGAAACATACCTCAACATAATAAAAGCCATATACATCAGATCTATAAATAGTATAATACTGAATGGGGAAGAACTGAAAACCTCTAAGATTGGGAACATGAAAAGGATGCTCATTTTCATGACTGTTATTCAACACAGTACTAGAAGTCCTAGCTGGAGCAGTCAGACCAGAGAAAGAAACAAGGGCATCCAAATTGGAAAAGAAGAAGTCAAATTATCCCTGTTTGCAGATGATATGATCTTAAATTTGGAAAAACCTAAAGGCTTCCCCCCAAAACTATTAGAACTGATAAACAAATTAGGCAAAGTTGCAGGACATGGCCAGGCGCGGTGGCTCACGCTTGTAATCCCAGCACTTTGGGAGGCCGAGGTGGGTAGATCATGGGGTCAGGAGATTGAGACCATCCTGGCTAACACGGTGAAACCCTGTCTCTACTAAAAATACAAAAAATTAGCCAGGCACGGTGGTGGGCACCTGTAGTCCCAGCTACTCAGGAGGCTGAGGCAGGAGAATGGCGTGAACCCAGGAGGCGGAGCTTGCAGTGAGCAGAGATCGTGCCACTGCACTCCAGCCTGGGTGACAGAGCGAGACTCTATTTCAAAAAAAAAAAAAAGTTGCAGGATACAAAATCAACATACAAAAACCAGTATCATTTCTGTATGCCAAAAGCAATCATCTGAAGAACAAATCATGAAAGTAATTCCATTTACAATAACCACAAATAAAATAAAATACCTAGGAATTAACTTGAAGAAGTGGAAGATCTCTACAATGAAAACTATAAAACATAGAATACAAGAAAGAAAAGAAGACACAAAAAAGAGAAAGATATCCCATGTTCATGGATTAGAAGAATTAATATTGTTAAAATGTCCATACTAACCAAAGCAATCTACATTTAATGTAATCCTTATCAAAATATCAATGACATTCTTCATAGAAATAGAAAAAAAATCCTAAAATTTAAATAGAACCAGAAAACACCCAGAATAGCCAAAGTTATCCTAAACAAAAAGAACAAAACTGGAAGAATGATATTACCTGACTTTATGTTACAGAACTACAGTAACATGGTACTGGCATAAAAAGAGACACATGGATCAGTGAAAGAGAATAGAGAACCCAGAGATTAATCCGTACATCTATAGTGAATTCATTTTTGACTAAGGTGCCAAGAAGATATTCTGGGGAAAGGACGGCCTCTTCAATAAATGGTGGGGTCAAACTGGATATCCATATGCAAAAAAAAAAAAAAAAAAAAGATAGAAACTGTACTCCTATCTCTCACCATATACAAAAATCAAATCAAAGTGAATTAAAAATTAAATCTAAGACCTCAAACTATGAAATTACTAAAAGAAAACATTGAGAAAACTCTCCAGGACACTGGATTGAGCAAAGATCTCTTGAGTAATATCCCACAAGCTCAGGCAATCAAACCAAAAATGGACAAATTGGATTATATCAAACTGAAAAGCTTCTGAACAGCAAAGTAAACAATTAACAAAGTGAAAAGACAACCCACAGAATGGGAAAAAACATTTGCAAACTATCCATCTGACAAGTGGTTAATAACCAGAATATATAAGGAGCTCAAACGACTCTATAGGAAAAAAATCTTACGATCTGAATTGAAAATAGGCAAAAGATCTGAATAAACATGTCTCAAAAGAAGACATAAACATGGCAAACAGGTATATGAAATGGTGCTCAACATCATTGATCATCAGAGAAATGCAAATCAAAACAACAATGAGATATCATCTCACCCCAATTAAAATGACTTATATCCAAAAGACAGGCAATAACAAATATTGGCAAGGATATAGAGAAAAGGAAACCCTCCCACACTCTGGGTGGGAATGTAAATTAGTACAACCACTATAAACAGCATGGAGGTTCCTCAATAAACTAAAAATAGAGCTACCATACTATCCAGCAATTCCACTCCTAGGTATACACAAAAAGAAAGGAATTCAGTATATTGAAGAGATATCTGCCTTTCCATGTGGATTACAGCACTATTCACAATAGCCAAGATTTGGAATCAATCTAAGTGTCCATCAACAGATGAACAGATAAAGAAAATGTGATACATATACACATAAAGTACTATTCAGCTATAAAATAATGAGTTCTTGTGATTTGCAACAACATAAACGGAACTGGAGGTCATTGTGTTAAATGAAATAAGCCAGGCACAGAAAGACAAACTTCACACGTCCTCATTTATTTGTGGACACTAAAAATTAAAATAAGTAGAAGGATGGTTACCAGAGGCTGGGAAAGGTAGTGGGGAGATGAGAAGAAAGCGCAGGTGGTTAGTATAAAACCTAGTATTTGATAGTGCAACAGGGTGACTATAGTCAAAAATAATTGTACATTTAAAAATAATTCAAGCAGTATAATTAAATTGTTTTTAACACAAAGAATAAATGCTTGAGGTGATGAATACCCCATTTACCCTGATATAATTATTACCCATTACATGCCTGTATCAAAACATCTCTTGTAACCCATAAATATGTATATCTACTATGTACCCACAAAAATTAAAAATAAAATCTGGCTAGCACAACTAAAAAAAAATGGAGGAACAGAATATAATATGTAAAGAGTCTGATTTTTCTTATCCACTGGATTAGGAAAAGAACAGTAAACAAGATTTATGAGCTTAGACTCATTGTAGGCCTCTCCTTAAATAAATGTCGCTGAGGATCCATAATGTGTACTTCAGAAAGGAAAATATTTTTCTTTTAAGAAATGACATCCACCCTGAGTTTTCCAAGAAGAACATCCACCTCTTTCCATGTGAAATTTTTGTCACCCCCTTTCACTGAAGATATTATTGGGCTTCTACAGGAGAGGTAGAACTTATCATTCAGCACAAGATATATACTTTGGGTTTCCAAGGAAAAAGTATTTGGATTGTAACAAGCTCTGAATTTTTTTTTTTTTTTTTTTTTTTTTTTTTGAGATGGAGTCTCACTCTGTCGCCCAGGCTGGAGTGCAGTGGCACAATCTCGGCTCACTGCAAGCTCTGCCTCCTGGGTTCACGCCATTCTCCTGCCTCAGCCTCCCGAGTAGCTGGGACTACAGGCGCCCGCCACCACGCCTGGCTAATTTTTTGTATTTTTAATAGAAACGGGGTTTCACCATACTAGCCAGGATGGTCTCGATCTCCTGACCTGGTGATCCACCCACCTCGGCCTCTCAAAGTGCTAGGATTACAGGCGTAAGCCACCATGCCTGGCCTACAAGCTCTGATTTTTTAAAACAAGCCCATGTATCAATGTACAAATAAGGGTTTTCTCAGACATTATTGGATGTCTAAATGCTTAAAGTGGTCCTCCAGGGTAACACGTACACCTTTAAGAGTAATATCCTATTTGTATACCCAACCTGGAGCCTAAGAGATGCCACAAAGGCCCCAGCTGACTAAGACCTTTATCCATCCAGGAGTTACCTACTGTGGTGAAGCTTAGATCTCAGATAAATGAAGGTTTAAGATGAATTTTTACTTCTGAGTTTTTATTCAACTGCCTCTAGCTGACTGGCATACTCTACTTTGGAAAGTTTTCAGATTTGAACCATAGGTGGGTGTGGTGGATAAAGATGAGCGAGCTGACAGATTTGTGTGGGAAAGCACATGCTATCTGTCAAGACTATCTTTATAAAATGGAAAAAGGCAGTTTATAAATGAGAAAATCTGGCTCAAAAAGTATATGGATTAAACATATAAATCTCTTACTGGTTTTGTTTCTCTGGAGAACCTTGACTAATACAGATGTCTGTTAGATGTTAGGTTCTGAAATGCAGTACTTGCTTGTTTGAATATGAGTAAGATTCCAGAACTCCATTCTGATCTGTTATCTCATTAAAATGATCCTGAAGTACAGTAGTCCTTGTCCTTTCCATCACTGGCATTTATGAAGCATATGCTGGGGGTAAAGTCCTATCCTAGCCTTTACAGGAAAGCAAAAGCATAATTCCTATGTTTGTAGAACTTACACTCTATATCATTTCCCTCAAATATATGATCCCACTATGTAGGGTTTTGTCATGCCGAAACCACTTAGTCCAAATTATTCACTAGGAATATAAAAAGTGCTTGGAGACCTCAAAGATACGTATCTCAATATTTTCCTTCTCTTATTACCTGAGGACTTTCATCTTCTGTACACCTTTTTATTTTGTTTTGTTAGAACTGAAAAGTGCTTTTATCTGGACATCAAAGATACCACTTCACCTAGAACAGGTTATAGCTAAATCATAACATCTCTCTTTGAATATCCTTCTGTAGTGATCAGAGATCAAGAATAAAGTGTAATGGACTTTGATTCTTAAACAGCAAAACATTTTAAGGGTCAAGGATTTTTTCAATACTGATATTACACACACTAAAAATTTGGATGTGTATGTTTTGTGCAGAAGAGAAGGGAGTAATACCCATCAATTATTAGAAAGTTAGTCCATTGTGCAACTCTTGACTGCTGTATCTTCCAATCTAATGATTTGTTTAATTGATGTTAGTTACATTTTTAGGGCACTTAAATGATTCAAGTATACATTTGTTAACTTCCAAGTGGACCACTTTTCTGGTTTGAGTTTTGGTGGAGCAATTTTAAACATATTATCTATTATAATGAGGACAGAGCAACAATATGATCACAATCTAATGTCTGCTGTTAGCTAACTGACCTTAGCTGCCACCTGAGTTTCCACGCACGCCTTTTCTCCTAACGACTCTTCTTCCTGGAATCGCTAGCCCCAACCTTCACCTGGCAGTCTCGTTGTTGTTGAGACATCAGCTCAAATGTTGCCAATTTAGCAAGACTTTCTCTGGCCAATGTGAGTATTCTCCACCCCCACACAAAGATGCTCTATGAAATCAGTGTCTTGTTTTATTCCTAACACTCATTACTACCTGATTTTCATTTTATTTATTTGTTGTGTTCTTTTCAAGGAAATGAAAACATTATGAGTACAGAAATTGTGCCTTATTGACTGGTGTATTCCAAGGGTTTGAAATAGTACTTGGAACATAGTTAATGCTCAATCAGGGAATAAATGAATGAAATCATATACATAAACTATATGTTTGAAACTAGTGTTTACAACTTATCAGGTCTGAAAAAGTCAATTCAATTCACTCGTTTTTCATTGCCCTAATTTGTACAAATCAAATGTCTAATTATCCAACAAGATCTTCTTCAACTTCTCTTCAAATTACTCCAAAACAGCAAGCATCATATGCAGAGTTATTCTACAAAAAATCCTTATAAAAATCTAACACAAAGCTATGAAGAAAGATAACATCATATTAAACTTTCTTTTGTGCCTCTTTGTTTTTTAAAAAAAATTTCAATAAAGAACAGAGCTGACCTATGCAAAAAATTGGTTTTTTGTTTTGCTTTAAATTTCTACTATGTGCTAGAGCTATGGGGGGAGAAAAGGGAGGGAGAAGATACTCAGATGAAACTAACAGAATCTCTCACCGCCAGGCTTGCACAGTTGAATAAGAGGGTCAACAGAGAAATCAGTTACCTCTACATTTAATGACATCAGAGGTAAACTGAAGACATCAGCTGCAGACAATTTCTGTGTTCTTCCCACTTATTGATTAGTATCAATAATGGCGAAGGTGCAATAGTTATATCTGACAGCTACTTGTGTTTAACTTGGCTCATATTAAAGAAATGAAGGCAAGTCATAAATAAAAGCCACAGTGAAGTAAAACAACAATCAGAAAACCATGCATGCATTTATTTTTAACTTTCATGTACCTAATGATCTGCTTAAAGAAAAACTCTACCTCAATGAAAAACACAGGTCCACAAACATTCCCATATATAATTTCCAAAATCCATTTTTTAGATGTATAAACACCCCCTGTGTGTACACATATGCATCTTCTTATACTTAATGACAGACTTGATACTCTAGAACCTTGAAATTTTGATATTGATGTGTCATTATTTTATTGCACTTTGACAAGCTGAAGCAGGTAAGTTCTGGGATTCTGCTATACTACACCTGCAAGGTACATTTTCATATATAGAGGTGACTGTTTAAACTTTTGGTTAATATACAGTATGTGAAGCATCTGAGAAGGCTTTTCTTCAATTAATGGCAAATCCTTTTAATAAATTCAATGTGCCCAACTCATTTAATTTTTGAAAATATCTCTAGTGAGAAAAAATATGTAATATAAAAGCAAATCTATTTTCCCTACTTTAGAAATCAATGGAAACCACAAATTTTAAAATAACCACATTTTATTATATCTGTTTTCTTTAATGATTCCCTTAAGCTCTCCATGTTACTGAAGGAAGTCAAAGCAGCAGGTTGAGCTACCTTTTTAGGAGTAATTTTTCATGAGAGAGCAATGCAAGGAAGAACATCATCCTTTTTGGTGATTTCAGAAATATAGCAGGCAAATTCCTCATCTAGCCTTCAATAAATATTAATGCCATTTGGATGGCAATAAAAGATTTGTGAAGGGTCCATGACCAGAGAAACCAGTATTAGATCTAAAAAGTGGTTTTACCCATTGATATCTAGCCACCAAATGAAAAAAGATTTTTACTCATTCATCTGTTCATTCCACCAGTATTTGGGGGGTATCTATTGAATGACAAGAAGAAAGTGCTCTTCAGTGGGATACTCAGGGTTGACATTCTACAACTAAGGCACAGGGATACTGACACAGGGCAGACCTACAACAGTGCCAGGGCACTGTTAGTCCTTCTGCTGCTGGACCATGAGGAAATCTGGGGAGCCCTGGGTAGGTTCAGGGCAGTGGAGGTGGTGGTGCAGTCTTGGGTAACTTGGAAGAGCATCTATTTGCCAAGGAGTGAGGAAATACTTCAACTTTCTGATAACCCATCGAGTCATTAAGGAGCACAGAGGAGGTGTACTGATCCCAGACTACAGGCTTGTGAATACATGGGTCAGCGTCTAGGTAAAAGAAACAGGGAAGGAAGCTCCTGAAACATCCAATGAGAGTGAGTGGTCAGCAGATGACTCCAACCCCTACTGTAAATATCCTTCAACTTTTTACCTTTAAAGTCAAATGCGACTTCCAAAAACCTCAAACTGAAAATAACCCAGACTGGGCCTAGAAGTAGATGTGTATGATTTAAGTGCAAAGATTGAGGCATAATGTCTAAGGGGAACTGCAGCCATAAAGTGCTGGTGCAATCTGAATGGGAGGCAGGGAGGAGAGAAAGACAAGGCTGGAAAGCTGGGCAGTGACCAGATGGTAGGTGCTCTTCTGCACCTTGTTACAGAGAGCTTGGGCTCCATCAAATTATACTAGAAAGCCATGAGAGGGCTTAAAACAGGAAAATGACTTGCCTAGATAAGTATTTTCGACAGTTCACTCTAGCTCCTAGGAAGGGGTTGGCTTGAGGAGCAAAATGCTAAGGCTGGAAGGCTAAACAGGAAGAAGTATAATCGTAGTGAATACCCTGCACTTGTCTAAAGCTCCATGGCAAGGTACACGACCATGATCAAAGCTAGTTATGGTGGCCCAAACCACAAAAAGAGACGAGAACTTTGGAAAATAATCTAGCAGTTCTTCAAAGTATTCTTCAATGGCTAGATATAGAATTACCATATGACCAAGCAATTATATGTGCAAGAGAAATGAAAACATATGTACACACAAAATTGTACATAAACATTCACGTTAGCATTATGCGTAACAGCCGAAAAGTGGAACAACTTAAATGCCCACCAACTGACGAATGAGTGAGTAGAATGTGGAATACACGTACAAGGGAATATTATTTAGTCTTAAAGAAATGAAGTACTGATACATGCTACAACATGGATGAACCTTAAAAATATAATGCTAAGTGGGCTGGGCGCGGTGGCTCACGCTTGTAATCCCAGCACTTTGGGAGGCCGAGGCGGGCGGATCACGAGGTCGGGAGATCGAGACCACGGTGAAACCCCGTCTCTACTAAAAATACAAAAAATTAGCCGGGCGTGGTGGCGGGCGCCTGTAGTCCCAGCTACTCGGAGAGGCTGAGGCAGGAGAATGGCATGAACCCGGGAGGCGGAGCTTGCAGTGAGCCGAGATTGCGCCACTGCACTCCAGCCTGGGCGATAGAGCGAGACTCCGTCTCAAAAAAAAAAAAAACAAAAAAAAAAACAAACAAAAATATAATGCTAAGTGAAAGAAGCCAGTCACAAAGGGCCACGTATTGTATGATTCCATTTGTATGAAATATTCAGAATAGGCAAATCTATGTAGACAGAAAGTGGATTAGTGGTTGCTTAGGACTGGGGAAGGGGAGGAAGGATGGAGAGACTAGGGAGTGATAACTAAGGGGCACAGGATTTCTTCTCGGGTGCATGAAAACATTCTAAAGTGGGTTTCAATGCACGACTCTGTGAATATACTAAAAGGCACTGAATTACATACTTCCAAGAAATGAATTGTACAGTATGTGAATTATATCTCAACAAAGCTGTTTACAAAAAAGTGTGGACGAGAGCCCTTTCAACAATAACAATGTAAAGTGGCCCTACAGTGGCAACCTGGGGAATACCAACATTTAAGCAGCAAGAGGAATAAGAAATGCCCCTAAAGAGACAAAGAAAAAAACACTGGAAAAGTTTGGGAATGGAGAGAGCTAAAGGAGCGAAGGATGCCTGAATATACAATTGCTCAGGTTTAATTGGGAAAATGAAATTATATCCACGCTTATGAAACAGTAAGGAAACCAAAGTATCCAGTGTCTTCAAAAGATCAAGAAAAGACTCTTTACTAAACTTCATGTAAGGTTAAAGTAAATACTAGCTCAAGAACATCTCACAGGAGAGGGATAGCAGTGGGGGCAAAAATCAAGTTATTGGATTTTTATTTTTCAGTGCTTCTTTATCTGAAGCAAGTTTTATCAATTTTGTCAAGTGCACAGGATAAATGTAACTCAGAAAACTATCTGACTGAAGTGTGTTCTCCTAGATGGTTCGTCACACTTGGTCTTCATTTAGCCTCTGTCAAGAGTAGTTACCTAACCTGCCAAATAAAGGGCACATAGCAGAGCAGGGCTCCACAGTATTTTTATGAGTATGTTGGTTAATTTTCTGTGTCAACTTGACAAGGCTAAGGGACGCCCAAACAGATGGTAAAACATTACTTCTGAGTATGTCTGTGAGTACATTTCTAGAAGAGATTAGCATTTAAATCAGTAAACTGAGTATAGAAGATCAATGTAAACAGATTTATTCAATCCTTGAGGGCTCAGAGAGAACAAAAAGGCAGAGGATGGGCACATTTTCTCTTTTTTTGAGACAAAGTATCACTCTGTCACCCAGGCTGGAGTGCAGTGGCACAATCTCAGCTCACTGCAACCTCCGCATTCTGGGTTTGAGCAATTCTCCCTGCCTCAGTCTCCTGAGTAGCTGGGATTACAGGCACCTGCCACCATGCCTAGCTAATTTTTGTCTTTTTAATAGAGACAGGGTTTCACTGTGTTGGCCAGACTGGTCTCGAACTCTTGACCTCAGGTGATCCACCCGCCTTGGCCTCCCAGAGTACTGGGATTACAGGCATGAGCCACCCTGCCCAGCCAGAGGATGGGCAAATTTTCTGTCTCTCTCCTTGAATTGGAACATCCATCTTCTCCTGTCCTTGGACATCAGTGCTTCTGCTTTTCAGACCTTTGGACTCCAGGATTTACACCAGTATCACTCCCTGTCCCCCAGCTTCTTGGACCTTAGAACTAGGGCTGAATTATACCACTGACTTTCCTGGCTCTCTGGCTTGCAGACAACAGATCACAGGACTTCTCAGCTTCCATAATGAGGAACCAATTCCCATAATAAACTCCTCTTATCTATCTATGTAAATCCTATTGATTCTGTTGAAGAAGCCTGATTAATACAGTAAGAAAAATGTATCTCCCATCTCCCACCTCCTGGAATCTTTGAGGTAAATGAGGTGGGATGGGTTGCTGACAGTAAGTTCATAAGCAAAGCACCAGTGCTTCATTTCCACTGAGAAGAGACATAAAATGGAGAGTGAGAGAAACAGGTAGCAGCAACAACTGGCTTGTATGTATGCTGGGGTAAAGTTTTAAATTATTTTGGTAGCTAACAACTAATAAGATATGGATCCCAGACCCAGCTTATTTTTCAGTGTATTAGTTTGCTAAGGCTGCTGTAACAAAACATCACGGCGTGGGTGGCTTAAACAGAGTTGCATTTTCTCACAGTCCTGGAAGCTAGAAGTCCAAGATCAAAGTGTTGACAGGGTGGGTTTCTTCTGAGGCCTCTCTTCTTGGTTTGTCGATGGCTGTCTTCTCCCTGTGTCCCTCTGAGTGTCTGTGGCCAAATTTCCTCCTCTTAGAAGGACCCTAATCATATGGGATTGTCGCCCACCCTAATGACTTCATTTCAGTTTAATTACCTTTTTAAAGGTCTTATTTTCAAATACAGTCACATTCTGAAGTGCTGGGGGTTAGGACTTCAACATATGAATTTTTGGGAATGGGGACACAATTGGCTAGGTGCAAGGAATTAGAATTTCAGGGTAAGAATTATTCAATCAATAAATTATTTTAACTGTCTTTACATTTGTTTGAGGAAAATTTCAGGACACGTTTTGGTTTTGTTTTGTTTTAACAAAGTTAATCTAACCCATGCTTAAAAATTAGGTGGTTCACAATATTCAATCCATTCTGAGAACTGCTAGTGGCCAATGTCGCTGTCCATCATTTCCCTTTGCCCCACGGAGATACTCTCAGGCTCTTTGGTGGTAACAGAGGAACAAATAGAGTGCTTTTCCAGATCTCAATGTTGTCAGAGTTGCCTTTGACAACAAGGAAGGAAACCCTGCCTTTCTTGCACTACTTGTGCCTAACTCTCAACTCTGAGGCACTGCAAGCAGAAGCAAGAGAGAAACGTCAAGGCTCAGCGTGGGAGAAACACAATTGTTAATAAAGCCAGGCTGAGCCCCTGAAAATGTGAAGCAAGGAGACAGGACTTGATTTTAATAGACCTGATTCTGTTCATGTGGCTAGATTTTATTGCTGAGGACTTTTCCCTTACTCACTGGATCAAAAGATTGTGAGAGTTAATAATATAACACAAGAGTTAAAACTATTTAGTGTACAAGGCTGTGATCATAAATGAAAAGGATGGGCCAGTTTTTTTTTCGGTTTTATGATGTTAGGTGCATAAGTCTGGTACATTCCTTACCATCTTTACTCTGATCTATTTTTTTTCTTTTTTGTCATTGTAGTTATACTTCTAACATAATTTATGATTTCTTTACTTATTTCATTTACTCTTTATCTCTTTATACGACAGTAAAATGTAAATTCCTCTAAGGCAGGGATCTCTGTCTGTTTTATTCCTTGATCTATCCCAAGCACCTAAAATAGAACTGGTCCCAGAGTAGTAATTCAATAAAGGCTGGATTAATGAATTAATAAATATATCTCATTAAATCAAGCAAACTGATTTTTTAAAACATGACACCCTAACATCACAATTAAAAGAACTAGAAAAGCAAGAGCAAACACATTC